>NC_061120.1:30918861-30948096 GCF_002878395.1 Capsicum annuum | reverse complement strand
TCGATATGATTTGAGAACAGTCAAATTTAAACTCTGTTGTAAAAAAATAGTTAGTGCAGAAGAAATTAAAAAATTAGAAGATGCAAAACAATAGGACTAATTCGTAATTATGAGGTGTGTCATGAAGGAAATATTACTGTTTATACCTAAAATCTGGGTAATTCTCTTGGCGATTGGAACTTTATGTTATTTCTTTCATTCGGAATGTGATGGACACGTGATGCAGTGACTGTTATTTCTTGGTAATGGACATGTTTAATAGTTCTTGCCCACCTTGCTGGTACAAATTATTTGCCTTTTTATTTTTATAGATAAAAATGGTAATTCTCTTTATTAATGTTCTTTTTCAAAAAAAAAAGTACATGAGCTTCTATTACCACTTGGTTCAGTGTGTGTTGCTAATGTACAACTGAAAGGAAGAGGTGTTTGAATAATTTGTGGCAATTCAAAAGAAGTGTTGCGTTCAGTTTTCATTTTCAAAACAAGTGGAGGATGACAAAGTTGTGATACAATATTGTATGCAATCTGTCTTTTGTCATGATAGCGGCCATTAAGGCTTTGTGTTTGGAAAAGGTAAGTATTGTTATTACAAATGTTTACTTGCATCTTAAAATTGATATTAGCTTAGTGAATCAATGTATGAGAAAATTAAGAATGAGATAAGTGTGATGCATGTCCATATTGCTTAACTACTATAGTTTTTTCACTTATCATCGTATGTTGTGTATTTTATATTTGATGCCTATGGGTATTTTTAAATTTGTTACGGCATTTGTGGAAGGTTGAATTCAGGATGCCTAAATATGTTTGCAGCATATGGCTTGAAGAATTTGTGTATTGTGTTACTTCTTAAGTATGTATTCTTCGCATTATTTTGTATTACTGTGAACAGATTTGTTTCATTTTGGAGTAATATAATCTCTCAATTTGCAGGTGACTGTAGTTGGGGGAGCCATGATTATCACTAAGTGAGTTTAAAATATGAGTAACTTTATGCATGAACTAGGAGAAGGAGGTTCAATGTCTACTAAATATACATAAAAAGAAAATTCAACCATGAATACATATTACTAAGATTCTGTCGGGTGGGTTTGCATGAGTCCACTGGCTTACTGTATTTCTTTTAATTCTATTTGTTATGGATATTTTATTGTGCATATGTGTATAAATTGATTTCAGTGGAGGCTTTTACCTTCACGAGTGTGTATATTATTTTTTTAGTAAATTTCAACTTTTATGTGTCTCTTTTTTCTTATGTAGGAAGTAGTTATTTACATCAGAGCAAGCTAACTGATGATAACAAAATTACCAGCCGAGTGTAAGTTCTTCAAGAATCCTTTCATATGTTTTTTAGTCAAAGTCCAAGTTAAAGGTATAAGTTAGTAATAAATGAACAAGTTGGCCATGGAAGGCACCTTTCACCGCCTAGCAAGACCTGTATCAGCACAGTCTTGCTCAGCAGTATAGTTAGCTAATTAACAAACTTACCTTGTATTACCTTCAGTAGATAAAGCTCAAGTAATCTTCAGTAGCCTTTTTAATTGCAGCCAAGTGTTTATCTAAAATACTAAAGAACTACATTAGATCAATTTTCCACGGAAAATCTTTTTGGAAAGTAAGTAACTGGAATTCAAGAAAAGGGGAGATAACAAAAATCAATAGGATATGAAGAAAGAAAATTTCGGTAGAGAAATAAGTTTGAATGAATGCACCATAAGCTCATTTAAAAAGCTTTAAAAAGCTTCAATAATATTATTCCTATTAGTCTAGATAGCTTACAAACACCTTATAAAATTTAATCTAGATAGCTTAAGCATACAAGCTATTTTAGTACAACATGATTATAGAATAAGCAATTCCAATGATAAAGCTGCTAACAAATAGCGCAGTAACTGATATGTTTAGTCGATTGAATATAAAGAAAAAGGTTAGTACATGAAAGATAATGTGCTTTTTGCCATGAAATGTCATTTTAATTTTCCTTTCAAAGCTAAATTTATTTGATCTGCTATTATTCACAACTCTTTTATATGCAGGAGTTTTCAAAGCATACTATTTGTAAATCAAATTATCCTATTTTAGAATTATCAATCTTAAATGACATTCTCATTTTAATGTTCTAATAACTTTTGTCTGTCACGAGAATGAAAATACATTTATTATTTTCTTGGATTTACACTTAAAGGGGATAAGTGCTCCTTTGAAAGCCATGTATAATTTCTAATGGTTTCGTTTTAATAATGACCACGTATTGTGTAGGTACAAATAATAGTTACTTCTTAAAGATCCTTCACACTTTAATATACTAATGTAAACATACCATATATTTTATTGTAAACACATATATATATTACCACTAGAAGTTTCAAGTGGTTAATGGATCGTCAATTTACGTTTGTCATGCAGTACCTGTTTTACTTGTTGCTAGAGACTAAGAGAGACGCATCAATTTGAACTAATTTATAGCAAGACTATTTTTTTATATTTTTTTCTATATTTAAAATCTTTTCTTATTTTTAAAGTTAAATCGTTGATTACTTACTTAAAAATTTTACAAATTAGGTATTTTTTATATTTTTCTTATTCTAAAACTTTCATATTTATTTCTAGATTTTTTAAATCTTCTTAAAATCAATTTTAGTTGATTTTCAAAACAAAAATTTCACAAGAAATCTAAACTCAAGCAACAAAAATTTGAACTTTCATAATAGTTACTCCTCCACCTACAGGACAAAGTATAAAATTTCAGTGATCAATAATCGAGAACAATTAATACTAAATTTAAATAAGCCACCTTAATATTGCTTGAAAACTTGACTCGAGAATAATGAATATTGTATTCAAATAGACCACCTTAATATTGCTTGAAAACGTGACTTTCAGACGAGGAAGAAGAAAATTCATAGCTAGGCAATATAAAAATAGTGAAAAGATGATTTTATCTATTGCGGAGACTTATTACACTCAAACTATATCATGATTTCTCACCATATAACAATGTTGTACTAATAGCTCACAATATATTGAGGAGTTAAATTATTTTCACCAATTTGGGATTTCAAATCTCAAGTTACAGCACTACTAAAAAAATTGAATAGATAAAGTTAGTAAAGCGGAAAAGAGTTGGAGATTTCATACCTGACGTTGTTCATTTTCAAGATTGGGGCGGTGATTGTGATTGTTTTCTATACTTTAATGGTCCTTTTTTGGGTTGAAATTAGTGTATGTCTTGAAAACATCAAAGCAAATAGAAACAAAGTTGAAATAAAGCAAATTAAACTAAAATAGTCCAATTTAATGTTCGATGTCTACTTTTAAAATCGTAAATAAAAGAATTGAATAAAATTCGATAAAAATCGAATCAAAGAATAGAACATGCACTCCTAATCAACACCTTAACAACATAAATCGTACTAATATGAATGAGAAATAAAATTTAGAAAAACATGCCTTCAAATCCTCTTGTAGTCGGCACAAAGTCTCAATCAGACATTCACATAATTTTTCATTACCTGCATATCATGCGAAAACCAACAATTGAAATTACAATAAATCATACGATAAAGAAATGATAATAAAAGATGCATAATATTTAATATAATCGACCTACAAATTAAAAACTAATATTAAAAAATACTAAACTAATCTTCTATTGAACATACTCTTTAATAATTAAATTCTCAATGTCATTCTATTATTTGTTGGGTAAAAATGCTAAATATATAGAAGTCCAAAATTTTTTCTTTTAAAAACAGTTGATCAAACATGGAAAAAATTTAGTCTAATTAGGAAATTTTTTTCAAAAAAAAAAATAATTATTGTTGAAAATAAGACAAACAAAATTTAAATCCTAATTAAATCAAAAACCCTACTTGTTTTCTTTTTTCCTCTCTAGGTTGTGTGTTGAATACAACCTAACACTACTTGTTTTTTCATTTTCTTGTTGAGGTGGGATGTGTTTTTAATTAAAAATAATTAAATAATAATTTATCAAAATAGAAAAAAGACACTTTTGTCTATTATAAACTTTTTAAATTAAGGGTAAAAAGTTCAAATCACTTTTCTAAGGGTTTTCACACTTTTAATATATTATAGATATAGATTATAGATTATAGATTATAGATTATAGATTATAGATATATTAGGTTTAAAATATACTCCGTCAACTTTCCTGGAAACAACTGTTTTTGAAGTTTAAAAATATTTTTTAAACTACTTTTTTTTTAAAACTAAGGTCGTTTAAAAAGGTAGCAACAATCTACGATTTTCCTAAAATGCTTTGGGTCATTTGGTTGGGAAACAAGTTATGCTGAAATTAGTTATGTTGGTATACCTTTTAGTGGTTGTTTTGTTTGCGGAACTAAAAATAATACTCATCGCATTCTTTTTAAAAATACATAGTTTGTTTACAAAAATACTCTTCACCTTATTTAGCTTAATTATTTTCCTTCATATTAAACCATACAAAAGAAATTAAAAAGTTACCATTTTCTTTAAACTTTATTAGTTACTTTTTCTTAAAAATACATGTTAAGAAATTTATGTTAATATTTCTTAAACGTTTATGAAACTTTAATATTTCATGTTAAATTACTTATTTTATCCTAAATTCTATAAAATATTTATAATCTCATTTTTTGTTAAAAAATACAGTATCAAAAAATGTGAAAAAGAATTACTCTCATTTTTCATTATTTAGTATCACTAATATTTAGAGAGTCAAATTGTGTTTATTCAAAAATTAAATTTTCAAATATTTTTAGCTAAATATAAAAAATAATTTTTAATTTAATAATTAAGCATTTTTCATGACCCGAACCAGAACCTGGTCATGACGGGTATCTCAAGTCCCACATGGACTGGAGATATCCCCCTGCACCTAACCAAACCAAACACATTATCCCCCTAGGTCGGATGAATTTCGAATATATTACAAGATAACATGCATCAAGCTTAAGAAAATTTAGAACAAGTCTACAATCGACAATCGATGACCGGCCAAACAACCGACCAACAGCGCTCAATATCCGCAGTAATTAAAACAAAGCCTTTAAAACAATGAATCAAAATTGAATATCAATAAAGTGTCGAGACATGCCCCTAACTATAGTCAAAAACAATCCTAAACAATCTGAGACATAAGATACCAAAATATGAAATGTAGACTTCTGATGTATGGAAGCTCCCCACTTCAATGTCAACTCACGAGATGGTCCCTAATCCTAATTACTGAGTAGGAGGACTAGAAGTATGATCAATTCTTGCATCGCGTGGGGATGCAGCATTCGAAGGTGGTTAGCAATTGGAGAGCTAGCATGAAACTCAGGGATAAGGAAAAAATATTGTCATAATCAACAGTTTAAAATCATTCAAAACCAACGCACATAATCAAATACATACACATATATACTTCACATGTCGAAATTGGGAACAAGGCTTAACATGCACTTAAAAACTTTAGCCAGGACTGTGTAGCTCAACCGTCATAACATACATCCACGGACTATATAGGCCCCAACTCTCACCCTCTGGTAGGGCTCTAGTGCATGTAGCCCTACGAACTAAAGAATAATCTCATATATATATATATATACGGGGGACTCAAACTTCTCAATCATATACTAAGGTGACTTAAGCACCCAATCATATATGATGCGTACTGGACTTGAACATCCATAAATGTAATATTAATGAGAGGGACACAAACCTCCCAGGTCACTTTGACCCCCGCATCGGCAAATATGATTTTCAGTATCGGTCACTCAGATCTCCACTTTCATGACTCAACTACACAACCCTCATTAAAGCCTAATTAAAATCATTCATCATACATTCTCATTCATTAAACCATATTTAATATTAAGGCATACATTATTGGTATCATCGTATCAACTACACTTGGAAGGTAACAACAACATGCCTAAACAACTATATCACTTGGGAGAATTCACAATCGCCTTGTTCCAATTTTAAAAATTTCCATGTTTCTCATAATTTAAACCCAATTTCATAAAATAGGATTAGGTTTATAACCACTTCAAAAGTCACAAGTTTGGGAGAATTATAATTCTCTTATTCATTCACCATACCCATTCATCCATAAGTTCAAAACCATCATTAAAGCATGAAAAATCATATGTAAACTATGGGAAAACATTGTTCAACAACAAGCTTTCAAAACCCCCAAATGCTTGTTTCAAAATAAACATAGATATCTCATGAACAATAATTTAAACTACATGCTTTTAACAAATGAACAATGAGAGAAGAGTAACATGGCTAAAATAACAAGTTTTACATAAAGAATCCAACACTTGATCCCTTAAATGACCTACTTCTTTGAAACCCTAAGTATGACTGCATGAGAGAATTAGAGAGATTTTTGGGAGTTGTTCTGTGTGATTTGAAAATGTTAATGGGGTCCCTAATAGGATTTTAAGTCATGGGTTACAATTAGAATAGAGAGAAAATATCCAAAGTGCCTTTAATGAAAAGACTAAAAATTATCGTCAAAGATTACTAATCACTATATGACTTATATAGTCTCATTACGACTTGTCAAATTGTGTCGTAGCTAAGACATTTTCTAGGACCCCCACACACTGTTGACCCTACGACTCAGCGGGTACCACTTATAGTGGAACCCTATGAATCGTAGGGTCCAGTCGTAGTCAACACAGAACCTAATTAGGTAAACACTGGACATCTTATGATTTGCACAGTGAGCCACTCTTACTTAGAGCAGAACTTAGCCACTTAATTTTTTATTTAGTTATGGTTGGGTCCATAGGACCCGTCAAGACTCCCTATGACTCATACCCCCAAGTCGTATTCAGGACAGTAACTCAAGCACCATTCACTGGATACGTTGTAACTAGGTCACCTGACCCGTCAAGGCATATTACGATTCATCAGGTAAGTTGCTTCCATGGCAAGAAGCTAAGAACTCAAAAAATTTTCAAGAACTAAAAAATCTGGGCATTACATACTCCCCCTTAGAATTATTTGTCCTCGTATGATAGGACAAAGCATTTACTAGCATGATTTCACTTCACATACTCGTACTCTTACCTTTAACAAAGACAGAAAAAAATTTCAAAGAAATCACCATTTTCTTTAACAAAGTTAGAAAACAAAGATTTTAAGAAATACACAAACTTCAAGAACAATTATTCGGAATGGGGAAAAATAACAGATACTTTGATTTCATATCCTTGGCTTTCCAAGTATCTTCCTCAACCTTTTGGTTCATCCAAAGAATATTTATCGAAGCCATATCTTAGGTCCGCAACTGATGGACTTGTCGATCTAAAATCTTAACTAGGACCTCCTCGTAGGACAAAGAATCTGAAATACCCACCTTCTCTAAGGAAACAACCGTTGAAGGATCACCCACGCACTTCCTCAATATCAAAACATGAAACACTGAGCGAATGGAGGTCAAACTACAAGGCTACTCTAATTCATATTCTATAGTACCAACCCTCTTCAAAATCAAGTATGGACCGACATAACGAGGAGCTTCCTCTTCTTACCAAACTGCATCACTCCCTTATGGGGGATACCTTCTAAAACACCCAGTCTCCAACGCTGAACTCCAACTCTCTTTGTCTTACAACCGCGTAGGACTTTTGGCGACTTTGGCCAGCCTTAAGTCTCTCATGAATCACCTACACCTTCTTCATTGCCTGGTGAACCAAATCAGGATGAAACAACTTATTCTCACCAACCTCAAACCATCCAATAGGAGATCTATAGCTTTTACCATATAAGGCCTCAAATGGAGCCACACCACTGCTAGAGTGATAACTGCTATTGGTAGCGAATTCTATGAGAGGCAAGTAGTCAACCCTACAACTGCCAAAATAAAAAACATAAGTCTGAAGCATATCTTCTAAGACCTGAATTGTCCTTTTCACATGCTCATCCATCTACAGGTGGAAAGAAGTGCTAAGGGCTACCTTAGTCCCCAAACCTCACCGCAACGACCTCCAAAAGTTAGATAAGAATTGAGTAGCCAGATTAAATATAATAGAAACTAGAGTACCATGCAAATTCACAATCTCCCCAATGAACAACTTGAAATATCTTCAGGAGAGAAATTAGTCCTCACTGGCAAGAAGTGAGCAGACTTAGGCATCCTATCCACGATGACCTAAATAGAATTAAATTACTGGCGAGACCGCGAAAGACCAGTAATAAAATCCATATTAGTTATCTCCTATTTCCATACCGACAGCTCAATCTCTTGAGTCAACCCACCAGGCCACAAGTGTTTTACCTTCACTTGCTGCCACACCATGCACTTAGCCACAAAACATCCTACTTTATATTATTCCACAAATAAATCTCTTTAAGATTATGATATATTTTTATCGAACCAGGGTAAATAGCATAACGCGACTCATGAGATTTGGTCAAAATTCTTTCTCGTAGCCCATCAACATCGAAAACACATAATCTACCTTGCACATCAAGATTCCATCACCACCAATCTCGAAAACCATAACTTTATGCCTACCTACATCATTCTTGATTTTTATTAGAATAGGATTCAACACTTGTTTCTCCTTTGCTTTACCACCAAGAGATGACCTTGCATCTCTTGAACAATCACACCACCATCCTCGAAATCTAAGAGAAAAACTCGGAGATTAGCCAAACGGTGAACATCCTTCACTAATTCTTGTTTCTCCTAATCGACACGAGGCAAGCTTCCTATGGATAACCTGCTAAGAGCATTAGCAACTACGTTAGCTTTACCTTGATGATAGTGGAAACTCATGTCATATTTCTTTAGCAACAACCCACTTTTTTGGCCTGAGATTTAATTCTTTCTGGGTTAACACATATTGCAAGATCTTATGATCAGAATAAATATCAACATGGACCCTATATAAATAATGCTGCTAGAATTTAATGCAAATACCACAGATAATAATTCCAAATCATGGGTCAGATAATTCTTCTCATGCACTTTCAACTGTCTAGAAGCATAAGAAACCACCTTTCCATGGTACATCAACACAAAACCTAATACCACTCAAGACACATCACAATAGATAACAAAACCATCAGTGACTTCAAGAAGAGTCAAGACCGGAGCTAAAGTTAACTTATCTTTTAACTTTTTGAAACTACACTCACAAGCATCAGACCATAAGAACTTCACCTTCTTCTGAGTCAACTTAGTCAATGGGGAAGTAATAGAAGAAAAATTTTTCACAAATCTTCTATAATAGCTGGCAAAACCCAAGAAGCTTTGAATATCGATTGGACTAGTGGGTCTAGGCCACTTCTTAACCACCGCAACCTTCTATGGATCCACCATGATCCCTTCACTAGAAACTATATGACCAAGATAAGTCAAATATTCAACCAGAATTCACAATTAGAGAACTATGCATACAAATATTGATCTTTTAGGGTCTGAAACACAAGGCAAAGGTGATCGATATATTTGCCTCACTCTTTGAATATACCAAAATATCATCAATAAAGACAAGGAAAAATAAGTACAAGAACTGGTGGAAAACCCAATTCATAAGATCCCTAAATTCTGCCAGAGCATGAGTCAAGACAAAAGACATCATCAAAAACTCAAAGTGACCATACCGTGCTCGAAAAGTAGTCATAGGAATATCTATCTCCCTAATCTTCAAGTGATGGTACCCAGACTCAAAATCAATCTTAGAAAAGAACTTAGCACTTTGAAGTTGATCAAACAGGTCATCAATGCTCGATAGGGGATATTTATTCTTCATGATCACCATATTAATTAGTGGTAATCAATACACATCCAAAAGGAACCATTCTTCTTACACACAAAAAATAGGAGAACCCTATGGAGATAACTAGAGCAGATAAAACCCTTATCTAGGAGATTTTTCAACTGCTCTTTGAGTTCTTTCAACTCAGTCAAAGCCATTTTATATGGAGAGATAGAAATAAAATGAGTTTTTAAAAGAAGATTAATCTCAAATTAATTTCCCTATTGGGAGGTACACCAGGAATATCATCAAGAAATACCTCGGGAAATTCACAAACCACAGGGACACTTTACAAAAAAACACCCTTGGATCTAGAATCCGTAACATGCGCTAAGTGATAGAGAAACCCTTTAGAAACCAATTTCAGGGCTCTAAGATAAGAAATAAATCATTCCTTAGGCACTAGAGAACTACCTTCCCACATAATGCTCATTCGGGAAATGAAAACTTCCCTTCGAGTACAACAATCAAGAAACGCATAGCACAAATGCAACCAATCAACCCCAAAAATCACATCAAAGTTTAACATGTCCAACTCTATTAGATATACCAAGGTCTATCAACCATAAACTGACACCACATAACCCCTATAAACTTTTCTAGCCATAATGGAGTCACCCACAGGGGTGGACACAAAAAATAAATCCAGAACAACACTCAGGATCAAAACCAAAATGGATAGCCATATAAGGGGTCACATACAAGAAAGTAGACTCAAGATCAAGTAGACAATATACATCATGAGAAAAGAGTTTAAGCATACCAGTAACAACATCGGGAGATACCTCAAAATCCTGGTGAGTGGCAAGAGCGTAAAGATGATTTTGACAAGTGCCAAAGCCAGAAGCAGAGGTAGCACCTTTTTGTAAAGGAGAAAATGAAGTAGAAATAGGAATATTATTTTCCCTAGAAGCAATCGTAGATGGGTAGTCCCTATGTAGATGACCATTCTAACCATATTTAAAGTACTTATTCCTTTCTTCCTTACAAGAACCATGATGCACCTAACCATAAAATCTACAAAGAGGATATGGAGAAGCTGACTGAGCCCCACTAGCCTTTGACTTGGCTCCTGGTGCTCTAAACCTACTATCATGCTAAAAATGATGATCACCCAATTACTTTGGGTAAGGAGAACTAGCCGTTGAATAGGAACCAAAATTGCCCCAATTTTTTAGACCACTTTCGACCACCATACTGATCTGAATAGCAAAACTTCATACTCTACCTTTCACTCATCTCTTCTTACAACTTTTTCTCATCTTCCAAATATTGCATATACACTATAAGTATAGATATGTCCATATCCTTATTCAATAAGGCATTCTTCTTTCTAATATCAATACACAGTACAACCTCAAAGCAGACTTCCTCATTCTAGCCCTTATGCTAGACACCAAATCAAGAGCATAGCGTGATAGTAGATAAAACTTCAAGGCATTTTCCTTTAATGATATACTGCTTTATTTAATGTTCACAAACTCCTCCTCCATCGCCTCCCTCAACTCCTGAGGAAAGAAGCGATCAAGGAAAGCACTAGAGAAATTATCCGACAAAATGGACTTAGTATCATCACCTCTATATTATTCCCACTCTTTATACCATTGGTATACTACATCCATAAACTGATAAGCAGTGAAATCTACACCCTCCACATCAGTAGAATGTATCACACATAAGATCTTTTCCATCTTAGCAATAAAGTTTTAAGGATATCCTTAACTTTAGAACCAGTGAAAATAGAAGGATTCAAAATCATGAATTGGCCAACTCTACTGGCCTCAAATGATGGAGCAACATAAGTAACATTCTTAATATGAGAGGCCACCAACTGGTTAAGTAAATGAATCGACTGGCAAAACTCAGCATTAGACATACCATCTTAAGGTGCTTAAGGAGGGATAGGGGAACTGGTGGAGCTCCCTCAGGGCAATCAGAAGCAAAGATCATTGACTAGGTCTAAACTTCTGGAGTTGGATAAGCTCTATCCACAGTATCCTCAAACAGGACAAAAGATTTTACTCGAGCATCAAATCTTTTAGGAGGCATGATATGAAAAGCAAACACACGAGAATTAGAGGAGATTTAAGACCTTAGACTATATAGCTTGAAATAGATCAACAAGAAAAGAAAACATTCCTAAATGCCTCGTAGACTCTCCCTTAAAAGTATGCTGCACTACACACCCATAAATGAGACTCTACTTGACTCGACTTTGTTTGGACACCCAATGACACAAAACTTAGGCTCTGATAGCATTTCTATGCTCCCAGAACAAAGGCCTGGCCGTGATGGAAATCTCAAGTCCCACATAAATCGGAGGTCACCCCCTGCACCTAACCAAACCAAACATATTATCCCCCTAGGTCAGATGAATTCTGAACATATAACAAGATAGCATGCAACAAGCTTAAGAAAATTTAAAATAAGTATATATCCGATGATCGATGACTGGCCAAACAATCAATAAACACCGTTCAATATCCACAATAATCCAAAAAAGCCTTCTAAACAAAGAATCAAAACTGAATATCAATAAACTATCGGGACATACCCCCGACTATAGCCAAAACAAGTCTAAACAGTCTGAGACATAAGATACCAAAATATGAATTGTAGACTTCTAATGTATGGGAGGTTACCACTTCAATTTAAACTCACCAACTGATCCAAAATCTTAATCACTAAGCAAGAGGAGTAGAAATATAGACAATTCCTGCATCGCGTGGAGATATAATATTTGAAGACAATTAGTAGTAGAAGCACTAGCATGAAACTTAGGGGTAAGGATAACATAATTTCGTTATAAATAATTTAAAATCATTTATAACCAATACACATAATCAAATATGTATACATATATACTTCACATGCCGAGATAGAGAACAAGGCTTAACATGCACTTAAAAACTTTGGCCTGGATTATGTAGCTCAACCGTCATAACATGCACCCACAGACTATATGGGCCCTAAATTTCACTCCCTGGTTCGTCCTCAGTGTGCATAGCTGCATGAACTAAAGAATAATCTCATATATATGCATGGGGGACTCTAACCTCTCAATCATAACTAAGGTGACTTAAGCACCCGATTATGTAATAATGAGTGAGGGACTCAAACCTCCCTAATTATGTAATAATAATAAGGGGAATCGAACCTCCCAGGTTATTTTAACCCCCGAGTCAGCAAATGCAATTTCCAGCATCAATCACTTGGACCTCCACTTTCACAACTCAGCTACACAACCCCTATTAAAGCCTCATTAAAAACATTCATCACATATTCTCATTAATTGGACCATATTTAACATTAATGAATACATTATTGGTATTGTCATAGAAACTACACTTGTAAGGTAACAATAACATTCCAAAATAATTACATCACTTAGGTGAATTCATAATCCCTTTTGTTCAATTTTACAAGTTCCCACATTTCTCATAATTAAAACCCAATTTCACAAAATGGGGTTGGGGTCATAACTACTTCAAAAGTCACAAGTTTGACAATTCCCTAGTTCAATCACCAAACCCATGCACCCATAAGTTCAAAATCATAATTAAAGAATGGAAATCATATGCAAACCATGGAAAAATGTTGTTCAACATCAATCATTCAAAAACCCCAACCCTTGTTTCAAAATAAACTTAAATATCTCATGAACAATACTTCAAACCATATTATTTTAACAAATTAACAATGAGGGAGAAAGTAACATGACTGAAATAATAAGTTTTATGAAAAAAATCCAACCCTTGAGCCCTTAGGTAAGCTACTTCTTAGAAACCCTATGTATGGATACTTGATAGAATTAGAGAGAGCTTTGAGAGTTGTTCTGAGTGAGTTAACAATGTTAATTGGGTCCCCAATAGGGTTTTAAGTCATGGTTTACAATTTGGGTAGAGGGGAAATGTCCAAAGTGTCCTGAATGAAAAGACTGAAAATAGTCTTTTGAGATTACAAGTCACTATACGACTCGTATAGTCTCGTTATGACTCATCTAATTGAGTCGTAGCCAAGATAGTTTCAAGGACCCATACACACTATTGAGCCTATGACTCAATGGGTACAATTCGCAATGGGACCCTACGAATCGTATGGTCTAATCGTAGTCAATATAGAACCCAATTGGGTAAATATTGGACATCCTATATTTTCACCCAATGACTCATAACAAGTCCTTATGGCTCATAGTGATCCGCTCGTACTCAGAGAAGAACTTAACTACTTAATCTCTAATGTGGTTACGATTGGGTCCATACGACCCGTCAAGACTCCCTACGACTCGTATCCCCAAGTTGTATTCAGGACATTAATTCAAGCACCATTCATTAGAAAACTTATGATTAGGGTCACCTTCCCTATCAAGACATATTATGACTCATCAGGTTAGTCGTTGTCAGGGCAAAAAGCTCAGAACTCAAAAATTTTCAAGAACTAAAAACTTGGGGAGTTACACAT
Organism: Capsicum annuum; assembly: GCF_002878395.1. Taxonomy (NCBI): domain Eukaryota; kingdom Viridiplantae; phylum Streptophyta; class Magnoliopsida; order Solanales; family Solanaceae; genus Capsicum; species Capsicum annuum. The sequence continues at coordinate 30,933,865 of NC_061120.1, read as the reverse complement.
GTATTTAATTAGGAAGGGAATGTCAAGATACCTTAATTACTTTTTATAATGAATTTTTAAGGAAAAATAAAAATTTGAAGTAAGATTAATAAACATTGGTACAAAATAGAAAACAATACACCCTTGAATCAATTTTGAATTTGATTGCATAAATAGTTATAATAGTGTCACTATCATTTTTCCATGACCCTTCACTTTTGTATATTTTAATAAGATCATATAATTGGTCAAAATTACCAAAATGGATAAAAATTTGTAGAGTAATTAAAATTTAAATTAGGAATAAAATTGACAAAAAAAAATTGATGTGTGGACCACCAAAATCTTACGCTCTTATATATATATATATATATATATGAAAAGTGATAATAAAGGGTTTGGAGGGTTGTGTATTTTCATGGCTTTATCCCAAGGATAAATTAGGTTGGAATAATTATACCACTAAATGTATGGGATACTTATCCCGGTACTATTTGTTAGTACCAGGATAAGTTATCCCAAATTAGTCAACCAAACAAAGAACCAAATTTTGATTTCGAGAATATTATTTTATTTTGGGACCATTTGTATTAGTTCCTCACACCAAACGGCCCCTTAGGGGTACATAGGTCCTTTAGATTACAGTTATAATTCGTTTGGTTCATTAATTTTAGTGAATTTAATAGAAATTCCATAACTGTGTGGTTCGGGACTTTGATATGGAGTTAATTATGCATATAGTCCTTGTAGGATTGGGAGAACCTTTTTCTTATAAGTTTGGAACAGTTTTTGGGATTGAGATTCTAAAGCATTGTACACTTCTTTTTTATTCATGTTGTAAAACTCTCTTGATTTTGCTTGGACGATTAAGGCTGGACAAACCTTGTTAAATTTTTACTTTATTTTTATCCTTTCTTTTTTATTTGTGGTTGTGTGCTAGTTACCCCACGATATTTTGCAACAATTAATATCAGAGCCAAATTGGATTTCTACACATAATCAAGGATTACAACATCTCCATCATCTTCAACAAAGTATGAAAAAGATAAATTTGATGTGGGATATAGTTTCATTATATGAAAGATTAGAATGAGGTCGTCCCTAGTGTTACAAGGGCTATAAAAGGCAATTAAGGAGACTTTTACAGAAGGTTTGAAAAAATTAGAGATGGTAGACCTGAATGAGAGGTTTTTGAGTGCGATCTTCATAAGCATTACGGTTAACATTCTTAGAAAATAAAAGAAGAGAATTTGCAGCAACAACATGGAAAAAGCTGAATGATTTGTATTTTAGAAAATTGTTGACAAACTGCCTCTACTTGAAAAAATAGTTGTACAATCTTTATATGAATGAAGGTACACAGTTTATAACTCATCTTGATGAGTTTAATGCAATAATAATGGACTTGAATAATGTGGATATAAAAATTGATGATAAGGATCAAGCCTAGAACATATTATGTTCTTCACCACCATCTTATGATACTTTTATTGATATACTGCTATATGGGAAAGATAGTATCTCACTGGATAATGTTAGTAATGCACTGAAATCTAAACAGTTCAAGACGAGCTTTTCGGATAGTAGAGTTGAGCACCAAGGTCTCATGAGTAGGGGAAGAACACAACATAAAGATTGTGAATATGAAAAAGTCTATCTGTAGATCAAAATATATACCAAGAAAGTAGAATTGCTATGATTATGGAGAGTAGGGTCACTAAGTTAAAAGAGAAAAGAGAAAAATAAAAAGTTGATTGCTCGACAAATATTATTGAAACTAGTAATAATTATGATGACAGTGACTATGTAGAGGATGTTTGTGTTGTGACTTGTGATCATAGGCAAAATTCCTAGGTTTTTTTATTTTGGTGCGACTTTCCACATGTATTCATACAAGACTTGGTTTGCAACTTACAAGCAGATGAATAAGACTGTCTACCTAGGTTATGATAATCTATTAGAGATAGAGGGAATTGGTAACTTCAAATTGAGAATATTTGATGGAATTATCAGAAATGTTGAGTGTAAAATGTTTCAAATGAAGAATTATTTGATTTCTCTTTTGACTTTAGATGATCAAGAGTATAAATTTCACCCTGAGCATGAAACACATAAAGTGTGTAAAGACTACATAGTACTCATAAAAGGCAAGCTTCATACTAAACAGTATTATCTTTAAGATAATGTAGTTGAAGGAAAAATAACTGTATCTTCTGAGACGAGTGATCTAAATTATAGAAATTGCAACTTGGTCATATGAGTGACAAGAGATTGTCTTTGTTGAACAAGGAGAATTTGTCAAATGGTTACAAAATCAAGCCTTGAATTTTTTTGTGTGCATTGTGTTTTTGGTAAGAAAACATGGATAAAGTTCAATAGGAAAGAGCAGAGCACAAGATTAAACACAAGTTATATTATATACATTCGGACTTGTGGGGTCCAAACATAATTTCATCCAAGAGTAGCTGCAGGTACTTTATGGCTTTGATTGATGAGTACTCAAGAATGGTATGGATGTATATTCTAAAAAAAAATCAGGAATTTTCAAAATTAATCAAATGGAAGATTATGATTCAAAGGAAACTTCTAGATAGTGGTATGCCAAATTATGTCAAGTGTTGTACTCACATGATACTCTCATTCTATGAATGATTACTCATTATTTTCGAAATAATTTGGTTTTCCATTATCTTATTATTTATGTTGATGCCATCATCCTCAGTAGTAATGACATGGAGAAAATTTCTCTTTTGTTTTTTCTAGAAACTTATGTTTAAGGATGTGGGGATTATGAATTATTTTTCAGTTGTTGAAGTTTCTTATCCTTTTTTTGGTTTCTTGCTTCATCAAATTAAAGTGAATCCAGGATTTTTTCCATGAGTATTATTTTCAACTATCAATATTATTACTTGCCTCTTGATCTAACTGTTAAATTTAAGGCTGACATGAGGCAACCCATTGCCTTTTGCTAAATCCTATTAGAGTCTTATGAGAAGTTGTATTTGTTAATTCACACTAAACCTGACTTGTCATTTACTGCAAAACATCTTAGTCACTACCTTCAAATGCCTTCTCATCTACTTATAAAGGTTGCTTGGCACCTCTTCTGATATCTTAAGGGTTCTTTTGAGGTTAGTGGTTTCTTTAACAACACCATTCATTTGTCTCTCTAAATAATGTAATAGTTATTAGACTGTTAGAATATGAGATCTTTTCTTGATGGTCTTCTGTTTAATAGTTTCTTTTAATATAATGTTTAGTTCATTTTAAAATTAAATGGTACTCCTTATTTTGAGTAGTGTATCTTGTAAGACTTATGAAGTGTGTCTTGTAAGACTCATGTATTTTATAACTATAGTTTTTTTGTAAGATGTTGACTATGTATGTATGATGAATGAATGAAAGCTACTGCTGAAACTCTATATTTTCTCTTCTCTCTTAGCTCTAAATTCTAACAGTGATATCAAGAGCTAATCTTCTAAAGGGATCTCTGAAAGCTTAAAGATAAATTTTTTTCAGTTCTTCTAAGTCAAGAGAGATGAACAACAGTAACAATGGCATCCAACAGCTTCTTGGGTGCAAGCCCTCCTATGTTTACAGGTGAAAATTATCATATATGGGTGATAAATATGAAGGATTATATCAAAGCTCTTAGCCTATGGGAAGCAGTTAAAAGTGAAAATGATCCCCCTCCACTTGGACCAAATCCAACTATTGCTCAAATGAAGAATTATGAAGACGTAAAGTCCAAGAAACCAAAGGCCCTCACTTGTCTTCATTCAGCACTTTCAGATATGATTTTCACCAGAATAATGGCTTGTGAAATACCAAAAGAAGTATGGGAGATGCTAAAAGAGGAGTTCAATGGAAGTGACAGAGTAAAAACTGTCAAACTCTTAACTCTCAAAAGAGAATTTGAGATGTTAAGGATGAAATAAGGAGATACCGTGAAGGAGTACTCTGCCAAACTTCTGAAAATTATAAACAAGATAAGATTATTTGGTGAAACTTTTTCAAATTCAAAAGTGGTGGAGAAGATGATGTTAAGTTTACCAGCAAGGTTCGAGTCCAAGATTTCAACAATAGATGAATTTTGTGATTTGAAGAATTTATCCATTGCAGAGCTGATTAGCAAGTTGCAAGTCCAAGAACAAAGAACAAGTATAGGAGATAAGAAGTGAAATTTCAAGCAAAACACAAAGATAAAGCAACTTGTGAAGGAAAATATAAGGATGGAAGGAGATAAAGTAGAAAAGAGAAAGCCATGGACAGAATCTTCATGGAAAGAAAAGTTTTCACCTTGTATCCACTGTCGAAGAACCAATCATCAAGAAAAGAATTGTTAGTTCAAAGAAAAGCCATTAATTCAATGCATATTTTATAAGAAAATGGGCCACATTGAGAAAAATTGCAGGGCCAAGCAGAATCAACCACAAAAATACCATGTTCAGCAGGCAAATTTTACTGAAGAGTCAGAAAAGAAAGAAAGCTTGTTTATGGCTGCTCATGAAGAAAACAAATACAACCAATCCAAATGGTTTCTAGACAGTGGGTGTACGAGTCATGTGTCATATAATGAGCTCATGTTTTATACACTTGACAAGTCACTTAAATCTAAAGTTAGGATGGGAAATGGTGCAATAGTAGAAGCACATGGAAAGGGTTCAGTTACCTTTCAAACTAAACAAGGTACAAAGCTTATATATGATGTGTTGTATGTTTCTTCTTTAGCATGTAACCTATTGAGTGTTGACCAAATGATGTCTAAAGGTTACTCCTTATTTTTTAAGGGAAAGCATTGTTTGATTTTTGATATTAATGATACTTTGATTGACAAAGTAGAAATGGTGAATAGGACCTTTCCAGTAGATGAAAATTTTAATAGTGCCAACTTTGCAAGGATGGACGATTCATGGTTATGGCACAAAAATATGGGTATTTTAACTATGCCACCTTAAGGTCTATGTATGAGAAAAAAAATTTAGGTTATCTAAACTTGCATTCGCTACCTAAAACACAATTATTTTGCTTTGAAAATGTAAAAGAAGCTGAATAATCAGATGGTGAATCCTCACTTAATTTGCCAATTTTGAAAACAAGGTCCCTTTTGGATATAAATGAAAGATGCATTGTTGCTATCTTGGAACCCAATACCTAGCAAGACGCATCAAAGCATGAAGTTTGGATTAAAGCCATCAAGGAGAAAATTGGTATGATAGAGAAGAGGGACACTTGAAAGTTGGTTGATAAACCCAAAGACAAAAATGTAATAGGGGTGAAATGGATTTATAGAACTAAACTTAATCTAGATAGTTCAGTTGATAAACACAAAGCAAGGCTTGTTGTGAAAGGTTATGCGCAAGTTGTAGGTCTAGATTATGGAGACACATTTGCACTTGTTGCAAGAAATGATATGATACAACTTCTATTTTCTTTGGCAGCTCAATTAAATTGGAAGTTGTATCATCTGAATGTGAAGTCAGCATTCTTAAATAGACCATTGTAGGAACAAATTTATGTCGACCAACTAGAAGGCTTTCAAGTTGAAGGAATGAAGGATAAAGTTTATAGATTACATAAAGCATTGTATGAATTAAAAAAGGCTCCTCGAGCATCGTACAGTAAGATTGATGATCATCTCATATATTGTGGCTTCAAAAGAAGTGAAAATGAAGCCACTTTGTATGTGAAGAAGGCTAAAGGTGGAGATGTGCTTGTGGTATCACTTTATGTTGATGATCTTCTGGTAACCAGAAGCAATGAAGCTATGGTGAATCAATTCAAGCAAGAAATGGAGACCAAGTTTGAGATGTCAGACTTGGGTAAAATAAATTACTTTCTGGGAATGGAGAAGTTAATCTTGTTCATTGCAGCTCCGATCAGCAGATTGCAGACATTTTGACCAAGGCTCTTCCTAAGGGGAAATTTGAAGTTCTAAGGGCTGTGCTGAGAGTATCCAAGAAAAATCTCAAGGAGGAGTGTTAGAATATGAGATTTTTTCTTGATGGTCTTTTGTTTAGTAGTTTCTTTTAATATTATGTTTAGTTTATTTTAAAATTAAATGGTAGTCCTTATTTTGAGTAGTGTGTTTTGTAAGACTTATGAAGTGTGTCTTGTAAGACTCATTAGCTTATAAATGTAGTCTTTTGTAAGATGTTGACTATGTATGTATGATGAAAGAATGAAAGCTACTGCTGAAACTTATCTTTTCTCTTCTCTTTTAGCTCAAAATTCTAACATAGACAACCTATGGGGCATGATTCTACTGCTGAATCTTCTAAATGAACAATTAACAAAGTAGTGCAAATAGATTTAGTTGAACCTACAAAATTCGTCCAAAATTAGTAAATTTGCCTTTGGCTGCATGTAAACCAATGGGGCATGATTCAAAATTAGGTTGCCTGTTAATCTGCAATAAAATTCAGAGTGAGGGCACTGCTATCTTTTAACATATAGCGTATTGATATGGTTGGAAATAGCTACCATAACGGAGACTAATTAGTCTGTTAGTTATTAGTTAGTCTTCCTCCTAAGCCCTGCCAATAACATATAAATACACCATTATGAATGTTGGAAAACGTTGATTTTATCACCATAATATGACGTCTAATTAAAATTTTAGAATATGCACTTTCTAGAGAATATCTAAATTACGGACAAAGAAAATTCATTCGCTTGGTGAGGTTCCAAATTAATGATGGTTGACACGAGTTGTCATAGATATTATAAAATTCGCTTCGGTTAAAGAGAAACTCGTAATTCTCCTAATATAGTATTTTACGATCCAATACTACGTTTACGAAATTGAAAATTCTGAATACAAACAAAAGAAAAATAGTGGTAAGTTGATATGGTTGGTACGAAGCGCTGATGTCTTTTCAAAATAATTCCTATTTCCTAAAGAAGAATGCTTTACTAAAGGGGAACAATGGAAAGGTCATATCATGTGATGCTTTTTAATGAAGTGATTATACTTTTTTTTTAACCAAAAAGAAGTTAAAAGAGAGTTGTTTGGAGAAAAAGAAGAAACAAGAGATGGAACATTTGGATCACGTTGCCAAAACTGACAAAAGGATATGAACATGCAAACAATCAAGTGGTTGGTGAATTTTTCCGTTTGTTTCTTACGGATTGAACATCCTCTTCCCAACTAATAAAGAACGTTGTTGCCAAAAAGTTGCAAAGATTATTAACTATGAAAACAAGGTGAGTTTAGTGCTTGGCAAGTAAAACTACCAAGCTTTTTAATGCTACATGCCTTTCTCAGAAGTTGCTTCCGCCGGGTCGTATTATATGCTATTTTAATTTTGATAGATACATATCTTAAGAAGTTTATTCATCTTTAAAAAGTTGAAGATGCTATTACTAAAATATCCTTAGTTAAATAATATTGATTTAAAATAATTTTTTAATTATGTAAACATTTACTTATCTAAATAATAATAAATTTGAAGAACGATATACCTTCTTGATTATTTAATATTTTTTTATTTTAAATTAATATATAAGCTAAAAATATTATAGAATATGAACTGAGGAAAGTACTGTAGATCTACCCATTGCTGGAAAGAAAGAAGATAACAAAAAACGTCTCTTATTTAATGGTAGATTCAAAATAGTCCCTAAAGTATTACTAAATAGTTTTATTCGAAAATTAAGACTTTTAGTCTTGTCACATATTTAACTAGTTATGTTTGTTTGATTTGAGGAGAAAAGGTAAGAGGGGAAAAAAAGATAAAAACATAAACGACAAGAAAGGATGTCCTATCAAATTTTAAAATATGACACACAAAACATGACACTAAATATTAGGATATATAGAAAAATAACATAAATTACATCTCATAAAGTTATACCAAGCTCTAAAAATAAATTAAAAATAACATAAAATTGAAAACACCGTACATCTCTTTGTAAGTTCTTGCTAAGAATTAAAAAAAATGTGGCTAAATTACTAGAACCTAAAGAGGATTATCATTTCTGAGGATGTCTAAGAGAGTTTATTTTCTAAAAGAATATAGCCCTCTAAACTTACGTTTGTAAGGTGGTTCAATTGAGGAAGATTGAGAGAAATAATTTTAAGTGTAATGTTAATGGTGCGTTTAAGGTCAATTAAGGCTCTCATTTCATAGAACTTTGTGTTAGAGATACCACAGGAGACTCGACGTTTGCTACAACTAGAACAATTCAGAATGGAATAATATTATGACAGAAGCTGAGGCAACCATATAGCTCATAGCTGGACTGGAATACTATAATTCCACCCAAGTTTTACTAGTGGTGATGGAAACTGAGTCTCCCACTATGAAAAAGATATTGGATGATATTTGGGAAGTTTTCTGAAATATTTTCACGGTGATTCATGATATCAACAAGTTGAAGAAATTGCAAGGTTACTGTGGAACATGTGTACATAGAACTAAACCTATTGACAGGTTTTTAGATAACTATATTTTTTATTTGAAGGTATAATAGATTTTTCATATTTTCAGGAACTTAATTCCAATCAAAGGAAAGCAAATAATAAACATAAATAACATACACCAAATATGAGAATAATTAACTATCATAATACAAGCTACACATATGCATATTCCCACACAACAACAACATGACACAAATAGCAAGGAGGAAATGTCATATAAGGTCAATATAGAAAATAAGACAGAATGGAACACAATCTATGCAATTTGGGAGGAATATAATATCACGATCCAAAAGTCGAGATCATGATGACACCTATCTATTTTCAATACTAGGTAGGTAAGTCCAACACCCAAACAATTAAAGAATGCGAAAAGGAGAAAATAAACTCAATACAAGATTTGCAGAACGAATTGAGGCAATAATATAAATGACAACAATATCTGAATCTGAATAAAATACAACTCTAGAGCCCAAAATTTGAAGTCGTAAGTAAAAAATATTAATACTGACAAAGAGTATGAATATAAAAGTCTGTTTAAAAAAAGATTAATAAATATCTCCAAAAAAAAGTAAAGACAATAAAAACAGATGAAGTTTGGAATCAAGCCCTGAACGAGGAGCTCGCTCGTCCTCCCAATCAACCTCGCTCACCGCATGATTTGCTTTACTAGTCGTACTCTAAGTTCTGCATTAAAAAAATACAAAATATAAGAATGAGTATGGTTCACTTGTACTCCTATATATCATAAACCGATTGAGCAAATCAGAAAACTAAACAAGTAAAGAATACTATGACCACGTTTCCACATGCATATGAAAAAGTTCTCAATGATGAATCAAATAATATCTTCTAACAATTCTACAAGTACAATATCTGTATTAGGAAAACTACACACTAATATATAAGATAAGGATAAATACATAAAAATAATAGACAAACAGAAGTGCAAATAATACAGTGTAATCCAAATGTAGTCGGATGATGATGTAGTAAGTCATTGCATGGCAACTATCACATGGCCTCGAATACACCTTTCAAGCATAACCTTCCAAAACAAGAACGTGGGGGGTTCATAATCCATATACTTTCACAATCTCTATCTAATATCTCAATCAACTTTATCGGCAAAATTTTCTATCAAGAATTTTATGAAGTGTTTCATTTTCTTTTAGAATTGGTGTTTCTCTGTGGTACCAATCCAAATTATACGTAATGAATCAAGTCAATGATGATATAAAATGAGCTCAAATCTCATCAATATATCAGCAAATCATGACATAAGCCATCAGATGAGTTTATCTGTCCGTTTGAAATTGAACTAAGAGATAAATATTTTTTTAAATAAAACCGATTAAATAAAATAAAATGATATTTGATTTATAAAAACATTGAAATAATAATTATAAAAACTTCAAATACCTACATTTGAAATTCAAGTTTTTTTCTTTAAAAAAAAAAATAGCTAAACTGCCCCATTACACTAACTCTGCTTTATTCACCCTCCCACCTCCCCACATCACGTTATTTGTCAATTTACTTTCAGTCTTTCACAACAATATTTGCATTAAAAACTTTTAATATAAACTTATAACATAAATTTCGTCAAAAATTTTCAACACATAAATTATTTTGAAACATAAAATTCAAAAAAAAGAAAAAAGTCATTTCAAATTTTAAAATATAAAAATCGTACATAACTATCATCATAATTAAATTATTTAATTTAGCATATTCCTCTTCTTGAACATCAGTTAATTATTCATATTTTCAAGAAAGGAATCTCTTTGCAAACTTTATTTGAGAACGTAGTTAATTTAGATTTGGAGTTTAAATGTCTCCAACTCTTAAATAAATATGAAATTATTTGATAGCATCTGCTCCTTCAATCAACCCAAAAGGTATCCATTATCTTTTTCTCTCAAAATATTAACTTTTGCACTTAAAAATATAAAATTATAATAATGAACGAATTTTATCATCTGAATTTCAATTTATTTGTTTTCTTTTGTTATGATTCTCAGATATTTAATCTTTTCATATATCGACTTGAAACTTGATTTGATTATTTAATTAAATATTTTATTTTTATAAATGTAAAATTTTATCATCTGGGATACAGTGTTTTTGAAAATTTTCATTTGTTGATTATTTTTTTGTTATGATATTGTCACAAATGAGTACATCTCAATAAATATATCGACCTCAAATTTTATTGAAAGCACAAAATTTTACTCAAAGGTGTTAGCCAGAAGTTATCATTACTGATAATGCGTTACGTATATCTTAATTATTTCTCTAAATATGTGTAATTTAGTGCTTATTTTGTCATTAAAATGATCGAATTTACTTTTGATTCTTATGTTACAAGTTTTGACATATGGTCCTCTACTTAGATTGCAACTTTTTGAGGTTAGATGAATTTTATGATTTGGTGTTTGGATTACATCCCTTTAATTAGATATGATTTTAATAAGTTAAATTAAAGAGAATAAATTATGAAATCCTAAACTACGAGTACAAATATGATTACAGATTTGATATGAAATATATTAATCTTTGAATAATTATTTGAGTAGTCTTTTCTAAGAATCCGTGGCAAAGTACTTTTACGAAGGAATATTGCTATATTATTCCTTTTTACATTTTCTTTTTGCAATAATTATTGAGCTGCTATTGCTTTCTTGATGAATATCTACACTTAACCTTCAATTATAATTAATTTAATATGTGTTAAAGTATTTCATACATATATCATAATTTTGAACTCATTTTTTCCTGCTATAAATACTACACAATGTACTTTTTATAAGTTATCTTTCATTATTCAAATGAAAATAGTCAGGACAAAGAACACGGGAGGTTGCTACAAGGGCTAAAGGTAAAGCTTCATCAACAATTGCTATATAGGACAAAGAACACGGGAGGTTGCTACAGTAAAAGTAAAGTTTCATCAACAATTGCTATATGGGAAGAAATATGCTATAGTGTAAGTTGACTTTTGTTGTTATCTTCTTCTTGACTGTACCTGTAACTATGTTAGTCTTTTTCATAGTTATGTCCTTATAATTTTGCTTTAATTAAAATGTATATTATGTTTTTTTACCATCTATTACCGCTAAATTTATTGTTTTATTTATGTGCTCTTTTGTGCTAACAAGACTGTCAAATATTAGAATATTTTTGTTCTCTTTTATCACGTGCTTTTATTCGCGTGTATGATATTGTAATTTTTTCATCAACATGCCTATGATCTTTTGGTCCATTTCTCAATTTTCAATTTAAATTTGACTTGCAAAATCTTACAAAAACGTGAAAGATTATTTAAAAAAAATTAAAAATCTTAATTTAAATTTAAGAAATATTGAATGAAATAGTAAAATTAATTATTTTAATGATTAAAAAAATTCAAAATGTAAATGTAATTATTTGTGTAACTTTACCTTTATTAAAGTAGATGTCACTGGGAAAGGATTTTATGTTAAAGTAATAACATATTTCTTTATATTTAAACTAAGACAAGATAAATAAATAATATAATAAAGTTAGTTAGTTTAATAATCAACGTGGTTAATGTTGCTAATGATGCTGTTGTAAAATACGGTGTTTTTTTTTTTTTTTTTGAATTGTACGTGAAAGTTGAATTCTTTTATTTTGAATTTAAATTTGAATTTTGTATATATTGTTTAAATACATAAATAAATACCTTAAATTGTCATCTTGATTTATATTTTTTCTGTGTTATTATTTATGTTGCGGGTAACCATATAAGCAATTACAATATTTCAAAATGAATTACACTTGAAGCACGGTTGTAGATTTTTTTGTTTCCTTCTGATTTTTTTTGAAGATAAATAATTTTATTTAATTAGAGCCCATTTGACTAGATTTATAATTGGGGGTGACTCAAGCCTATTGGTGGCTTGAAAAAATGAATTGAAGACCATAATCTTTTTTAAAAAAATTAATATTTTTTTAATTCAAAGTTTATTTTTCTAATTTTTAAAAATACGAAGTTGTTAATATATGCATTTTTTGAGATGCAAAGTTCTATTTTTTTTGTATGCATTTTTTTTACTTTTTCTACTAATAATATTTTTTTCATTTCAATTTATTTGTCAATTTGACTTGACATGGAATTTGAAGTTTAAAAAAAATAAAGTCTATTGAATCTTTCATTCTTAAACTAAAAATATATAGAATACTTCAAAATATTTATAATTTATGATGCTACAAATGACATGTGAAAAAACAATATTAAAAAGTTGGCCAAGAAAAAAAACATTCTTTCAAAACAGGCCGAAAAAGAAAAAGTTAAACAAATTACAATAAATAGTAAAAAATATTCTTTTTAATAAGTCATATAATAATTCTATTAGTCCTAAAAAAATGAGGCCCCTCAAATTTGAAGGCATAAACCAATTAAAGGCATAGAGTTGCCCCTGTTTATAGCTAATGTTTTATAAGCCAAAAGTCATAATTTAAGATTTTAATTTATAAATTTGACTTATTTTTATTATTCATCTTTAAAATAAGGTTTTAAAGACACGTTTAATGTTATTCAGACACCACAAAAATACATAAAAGCTCCTATAACATTTTAAATTTTGTGTTTCTTTTTCATTATATAGTTATACAGGTACATAAACATATATAATGAAATAAACAAATTTAAAATCAAAACTCAAAATTGCTTATTAAAAATAAAAGAGAAATTTCAATTTGAAATAACTACATATATATTATATGTTCTAATTTATATATTTGTAAGATTTGCTAGAATAAAGTCAGATGTGTAAATAATTTTTGACTTAGAATATAAATTGAATTTGATAGGATAATCAATAGCACCTAAATAAGATACAATACACTCTAAGGTGTTTGTATACAAAACGTATACTCTAAATTAAACTATATTTATATTTAATATTTAAATTTGACTCCTAATCTAACATATTGTAATAACCCAACTTTCAAAAGTCAGTAAAAATATTGATCAATCATTATTTTCAACATTAAATTCAAAATTAATTTAATCCCGCCTAACTTAGACTCAATCTTTTGAATTGAAATATGACTTTCTATTTGAATAATCAACTCGATCTTTTTTATTGTCTCTATTATTTGTACTCATATCTGTATTTACTTTTCTTATTTAGCGGCTTCAGTTCATTGTGGGAGTTAATATTCACAAAATACAATTACTATTTTATTTGGAATAATATGAGAATTCTAATTCTTAGTGACTTATTATTTTGATTATTATATAGAACTATTTGACTTTGGTGTTGGTCATAAATATATTTTATTTTTACTTTACCCTATTAATGTCCTAAATATTTTGAATTTATTAATTGATGTATTTGAAGTAGGAAGTAGGAAGTGCTAATGTATATTAGTTTCTATCATCTATAAAGATTAAATAGATTTACTAATTTATATCTTAATATTAAAACTATATAATTACTAGGTGAAGTTTTAGATTGTTCATTTTAGCATGATTTGGGAATTGAGGGTCCATGCATAGAGAGAGTCTGCATAAACTTTTGTATAATAGAATTTATAGTTTGAGATTAAGTGTAATAAAAGTCCTAAAGTAATTACAATTGTGATATGATTCTAAAGGGCCGTTTGATAGAAGAAATAAGAAGAAGAATTTTGGAATAAATTTTGGGATTATATTTATCCTATATTTGGTATGAGATATTACTTAATTCTGAAACTATTTTGTCCCACCATTTATATTAAAATGTTGAGATTACTATCCGACGAGGAGAAGAGATAAAATAATCCCATGAGATAAACAACCTCATGGGATATACTTAGTTATTCCATCCAGTGTATCAAACGATTCGTAAGTGTCTATTAAACTTTTAATATTATATTAATATATATATATCATTGATGATGTTGAATTCAATAATATTGATAGTCAGATTTCATACTTCACAAATTTATTGATTTTACATACGCCAATTTGATGAAAAAAATTATATCAAATAAATTAAATTAGAAAAATATAATTCATTTTCTTTAATATTTTTTGCGCACCGCGCGGGAAGGTATACTAGTTTTATCAAATATAAATACATATGAAAAATTATCAAATAACTTTTAAATTTTGTTTTCTTTAAAATTTTAAATTATCGTAAGATTTTGTATTACGTGTGATAAAATTTAGAGTTTGTTGATGAATTCATAAAATTAATTAACTTGATAAGAAATAAAGTTCAATCATATTGATGAATAGAAAGATGTTAATCAATAATTATTACTTAATTACATATTTTACTAATATTTTAAAACATAAAAATAGTGAATTATTAACTTAAATTTATAATAACAAATAGTAACTAATATTTCACATAAAAATAAATCTATCAAATTTAAATAAATTCAAAAAATTCATATAATAGATGAGAAAAAAATTAAGAATTACTCTGTGACTGGTAAAATTGCCTCTAATTGGCCTATTAGTTCAAACTGTGGAAACAAGCTCTTGCAGAATTGCATGGTAACACTGCATATAATAAGTCCTTGTGGTTCGACCATTCGCGTACCATTTGTATGTCGATAGTTTTAGTGCCCTAAACTATCTTT